>NC_034198.2:44611751-44619251 GCF_002021735.2 Oncorhynchus kisutch
AATTTATATTTAACAAAATATCAAATGTTCTTCTCTTTGGCTACCATGCCCATGGAACTGGACCATAGGAAACAACCCCAAAAAAAATAAAAACAAGAATACAAATTAAAAAATTAATACATATGTACATAAATACATATATTATTTTATTTTCAAAGTCTCTTGAACTCAGGGTTACCATGACCATGGACCCTTGACCAAAATAACAATAAAATAGAACACAATAACCAAAAAACCTTCACCTACCTACCACCCTTCAAACTATTTTTTTTGGAGACACCCCACCCCCACACCCCAACGGACGAGAACCATTTTTCTCCAACTACTCTGGGGGCCCGGTATTCGACTCCCCCGCAGCGAGCGACCCTAAGCAATCAGGCCCAACCATACACCAAGCAAGAAGAGGGAGGAAATGGTAGACCGGACTCCTTCGGACCCCTCTGGGGCCTGTTTGCAGACCTATCGGCTCAACCCTCCCAGCCCCCTACACACGGGAGACTCACGTAACGCGGCTGGACCACTATCTACCCAGATTAGATCTGGATTGGCAGTAGGTAGTCAGTGCGCGTGTTTCCTCCTAGCGGGGTTGGGATACCCAAAAGAGGGGCTTGGGTTATGCGCTGCGGCTGGAGGATCGCGTTCTGCCGAATAACCCCTGGGGTGCCCAGATATGTCTGGCGAGGTATCGGACCCCGCAGAGGAATTTCCCGCTGGGGACCCCTTACCCCCGCCGCACTTAGCCTGACAACCCGAACCATTTTTACTTGGACTACGAACCAATTCACTGTCTAGGGATGAATTATACCTCTGGAAACGTTACGATCCTGGAAGGGAGTAATTCCACTGGTCACTATTACCCAAAACCTCTGAATTACCACGACTGAGATGGTGGGGATGGAAAACACCCAATTAACTTCTACTACTGCCGGACGTTTCATACGTAAGCCAGAGAAGGTTTGCGCCGGTTTCTAAACCCTCCATACACTGACCGAAACACAGGACGTGACTCCAGGGGCGGATGCATGACAACCGTATAGAGGGCTCGCCTTCTGGGTTTTTGTCTGCTCAAACCACTGGCTGTTATAGACTGACCACTTGACAGGGACACATGGCACAACCGACCGAGGCCCGGACCTGCACAAGGTACGCAACTCGATGGTTTTGCCTGATCCCTACGCCAAGTATACCCTACAGACCAGCTGGATTCGACCTAGACATGGGTTGATTTGGACATAGGATCCTGGAAGGGAATAACTCCCAATCATACACATGATTGAAAACATCCAGGACCAAGACTGACGAACACTGAAGTGAATACATAGACAACATGGAGCTAAAAAAGAAGGATCCGAAAGAGAGTAAACTCCCCAGGTTGCACTATGCTTTTCCACTTCCGTTGACATAGCGGACCTGAGACATCATGACCATACCCCTCGACATGGACACATGGCAACCAACCGAGGACCGGACCTGCATAAGGTACGCAACTCAAGGGCTTTGCCTGATCCTAAGTTGAGTTGACAGACCTACCTAAACTTAACCCTTTCTATACCTTACCCTAACCCTAACCCTAACCTTAACCATCCCGAAACCCATACCTAAACTAACCCTAACCTTAACCCTTCTTAAAAAACCATATCTTACCCTAACCCTAAACCCTAACCTTAACCATTCTAAAACCATACCTAACCCTAACCCTAAGACAGACAGTCCTTTAACCCAACCAACGGGTTAATCTACAAGTGGGCGACCATGGGGCCTACAACTTTGGCCGGCCGCGCCCGTACCCTCCGACCTGCGCGTATATGATGTGGAGTGCAACCCCTCCCTTCCCCCCTCCGGTTTCCACGTGTCAGAGATGGAAGTGGATCAACCGACTCAAAACTAGAAACCATACCACTCGACATGGACACATGGCAACCAACCGAGGACCGGACCTGCATAAGGTACGCAACTCAAGGGCTTTGCCTGATCCTAAGTTGAGTTGACAGACCTACCTAAACTTAACCCTTTCTATACCTTACCCTAACCCTAACCCTAACCTTAACCATCCCGAAACCCATACCTAAACTTAACCTAACCTTAACCCTTCTTAAAAAACCATATCTTACCCTAACCCTAAACCCTAACCTTAACCATTCTAAAACCATACCTAACCCTAACCCTACAGACAGACAGTCCTTTAACCCAACCAACGGGTTAATCTACAAGTGGGCGACCATGGGGCCTACAACTTTGGCCGGCCGCGCCCGTACCCTCCGACCTGCGCGTATATGATGTGGAGTGCAACCCCTCCCTTCCCCCCTCCGGTTTCCACGTGTCAGAGATGGAAGTGGATCAACCGACTCAAAACTAGAAACCTAACCCTAACCCTAACCCTAACCCTAACCCTAACCCTAACCCTAACCCAACCCTAACCCTAACCCTAACCCTAACCCTAACCCTAACCCTAACCCTAACCCAACCCTAACCCTAACCCTAACCCTAACCCTAACCCTAACCCTCTAACCCTAACCCTAACCCTAACCCTAACCCTAACCTTAACCATCCCGAAACCCATACCTAAACTTAACCCTAACCTTAACCCTTCTTAAAAAACCATATCTTACCCTAACCCTAAACCCTAACCTTAACCATTCTAAAACCATACCTAACCCTAACCCTACAGACAGACAGTCCTTTAACCCAACCAACGGGTTAATCTACAAGTGGGCGACCATGGGGCCTACAACTTTGGCCGGCCGCGCCCGTACCCTCCGACCTGCGCGTATATGATGTGGAGTGCAACCCCTCCCTTCCCCCCTCCGGTTTCCACGTGTCAGAGATGGAAGTGGATCAACCGACTCAAAACTAGAAACCAACCCTAACCCTAACCCTAACCCTAACCCTAACCCTAACCCCTAACCCCTAACCCCTAACCCTAACCCTAACCCTAACCCTAACCCCTAACCCTAACCCTAACCCTAACCCTAACCCTAACCCAACTCAAGGGCTTTGCCTGATCCTAAGTTGAGTTGACAGACCTACCTAAACTTAACCCTTTCTATACCTTACCCTAACCCTAACCCTAACCTTAACCATCCCGAAACCCATACCTAAACTTAACCCTAACCTTAACCCTTCTTAAAAAACCATATCTTACCCTAACCCTAAACCCTAACCTTAACCATTCTAAAACCATACCTAACCCTAACCCTACAGACAGACAGTCCTTTAACCCAACCAACGGGTTAATCTACAAGTGGGCGACCATGGGGCCTACAACTTTGGCCGGCCGCGCCCGTACCCTCCGACCTGCGCGTATATGATGTGGAGTGCAACCCCTCCCTTCCCCCCTCCGGTTTCCACGTGTCAGAGATGGAAGTGGATCAACCGACTCAAAACTAGAAACCAACCCTAACCCTAACCCTAACCCTAACCCTAACCCCTAACCCCTAACCCCTAACCCCTAACCCTAACCCTAACCCTAACCCTAACCCTAACCCCTAACCCTAACCCTAACCCTAACCCTAACCCTAACCCAACTCAAGGGCTTTGCCTGATCCTAAGTTGAGTTGACAGACCTACCTAAACTTAACCCTTTCTATACCTTACCCTAACCCTAACCTTAACCATCCCGAAACCCATACCTAAACTTAATCCTAACCTTAACCCTTCTTAAAAAAACATATCTTACCCTAACCCTAAACCCTAACCTTAACCATTCTAAAACCATACCTAACCCTAACCCTACAGACAGACAGTCCTTTAACCCAACCAATGGGTTAATCTACAAGTGGGCGACCATGGGGCCTACAACTTTGGCCGGCCGCGCCCGTACCCTCCGACCTGCGCGTATATGATGTGGAGTGCAACCCCTCCCTTCCCCCCTCCGGTTTCCACGTGTCAGAGATGGAAGTGGATCAACCGACTCAAAACTAGAAACCAACCCTAACCCTAACCCTAACCCTAACCCTGACCCTGACCCTGACCCTGACCCTGACCCTGACCCTAACCCTAACCCTAACCCTGACCCTGACCCTGACCCTGACCCTGACCCTAACCCTAACCCTAACCCTAACCCTAACCCTAACCCCTAACCCTAACCCCAACCCCAACCCCAACCCTAACCCTAACCCTAACCCTAACCCTTACCATCCTAAACATACATTTAAGGGAATAATAAAATCACAAATCATACGGTTCTACAGGATATCATCTTGCAAGCAAGACCTGGATTATGCAATAAATAGATTATTCAATGTACTTAGAAGAAGAGGATATTCAAAACGATTTTTAAGAACCATTAAAAACAACACATTGGCCACCCTCCCTCCCATTCATCCAACACTCACAGACCACAGCAAATCATCCACCTCTCTTAACCTTAACCTCAATCCTACTCCTAACCTTAATCCCTCCCCAAACCTCACGCCTAACCTTAACCTTTCCCTTAACCCCACGCCTAACCCTAACCTTTCCCTTAACCCCACACCTAACCTTAACCTCTCCCCAAACCCCACGCCTAATCTTAACCTCTTCCCAAACCCCACGCCTAACCTTTCCCTTAACCCCACGCCTAACCTTAACCTTTCCCTTAACCCCACGCCTAACCTTAACCTTTCCCTTAACCCCACGCCTAACCTTAACCTTTCCCTTAACTCCATGCCTAACCTTAACCTCAACCTCAACCTTTCCCCAAACCCCACGCCTAACCCTAATGTGTACCAATACCCTAACCAGGGTTCTCATCCTATCTCCCTCCCTTACCCCAATCCTGACTCCCCTATGGAAAGTGATCTGCACCAATCACTAAACCGAAACACTTCCTCTGTCTCTTCTCCCTTGTCATCAATACTCAATCAGCAGACAATTATCATCCCTTTAGTAACCACATTTTCACATAGAATTAGACCCCTACATCAATCAATCAAACACAACTTCTCTACAACTCAGCACACTTACATACCACTCAAACCATACAGAATCATTTCAGCATTTAGAAAGAACAAAAACTTAAAGGACCTCCTCACCAAAGCAAGATTCAGTAGTAAGCCACCACAAGACCTCACACCTCATAATTTCCATTTTCGACACATAAAGTTCATTACAAATATACACAGCCACACATCAGCACCAGTACAAGAATCCTATTCATTGAACACACATAACACCATTTACATCATTACATGTACACTTTGCAATAAACAATACATTGGAGAAACCAAACACACCATAGAAACCAGACTCAAACAACACCTGTATAACATTAAAAGGGCACACCTACAAACAGAACTCATAACCCACTTCCAGGAGCACCCCATCACTCACCTTACCATATCAGGGTTACAGTCACATATAGGCTGGACCTGTGGGCAGCGAAAGAGGGTAGAACGGAAGTGGATCCAGCACCTACAGACAATAACGCCAAATGGCCTGAACGAGAGGTTTTAGAAAATGGGTTTTAACAGACCGGAAAATGGATGGAGAAGAACATGGTTTTATTCATATTTTAATTTTACTCTCTATATATTTATGGTTTGTTTGGTTTTAGTCTGGTACTTCCTCTTTTAGGTTTTTCCTTTCCTTTAACAAAACAATAAAACCATTTAAATGCACAATATGGCGTTTATGTTCAAATTTTACAACACTATGGTTGAATGAATCTCTCACCACATTGACTTCTACACTGCCACCCAGAAAAAGAGGCAACTTGGAGCCTATCTCAGTTTAATTTATGATCCTAGGAGGACATCTACAGGCCTTTTTAAGTACTACACCTAATTATATTAGATCAGCAGAAAGGGGAGGGATAAACAGGAGATAGGCCTGTGCACCGTAAAACGAACTAGTTGAAACGAAACACATTTATATTCAAAACCTAACCCTAACCCTAACCCTAACCCTAACCCTAACCCCCCCTAACCCTAACCCTAACCCCCCCCTAACCCTAACCCTAACCCTAACCCTAACCCCTAACCCCTAACCCCTAACCCCTAACCCTAACCCTAACCCTAACCCTAACCCTAACCCTAACCCTAACCCTAACCCTAACCCTAACCCTAACCCTAACCCAACTCAAGGGCTTTGCCTGATCCTAAGTTGAGTTGACAGACCTACCTAAACTTAACCCTTTCTATACCTTACCCTAACCCTAACCTTAACCATCCCGAAACCCATACCTAAACTTAATCCTAACCTTAACCCTTCTTAAAAAAACATATCTTACCCTAACCCTAAACCCTAACCTTAACCATTCTAAAACCATACCTAACCCTAACCCTACAGACAGACAGTCCTTTAACCCAACCAATGGGTTAATCTACAAGTGGGCGACCATGGGGCCTACAACTTTGGCCGGCCGCGCCCGTACCCTCCGACCTGCGCGTATATGATGTGGAGTGCAACCCCTCCCTTCCCCCCTCCGGTTTCCACGTGTCAGAGATGGAAGTGGATCAACCGACTCAAAACTAGAAACCAACCCTAACCCTAACCCTAACCCTAACCCTGACCCTGACCCTGACCCTGACCCTGACCCTGACCCTAACCCTGACCCTGACCCTGACCCTAACCCTAACCCTGACCCTGACCCTGACCCTGACCCTGACCCTGACCCTGACCCTAACCCTAACCCTAACCCTAACCCTAACCCTAACCCCAACCCCAACCCCAACCCTAACCCTAACCCTAACCCTAACCCTAACCCTTACCATCCTAAACATACATTTAAGGGAATAATAAAATCACAAATCATACGGTTCTACAGGATATCATCTTGCAAGCAAGACCTGGATTATGCAATAAATAGATTATTCAATGTACTTAGAAGAAGAGGATATTCAAAACGATTTTTAAGAACCATTAAAAACAACACATTGGCCACCCTCCCTCCCATTCATCCAACACTCACAGACCACAGCAAATCATCCACCTCTCTTAACCTTAACCTCAATCCTACTCCTAACCTTAATCCCTCCCCAAACCTCACGCCTAACCTTAACCTTTCCCTTAACCCCACGCCTAACCCTAACCTTTCCCTTAACCCCACACCTAACCTTAACCTCTCCCCAAACCCCACGCCTAATCTTAACCTCTTCCCAAACCCCACGCCTAACCTTTCCCTTAACCCCACGCCTAACCTTAACCTTTCCCTTAACCCCACGCCTAACCTTAACCTTTCCCTTAACCCCACGCCTAACCTTAACCTTTCCCTTAACTCCATGCCTAACCTTAACCTCAACCTCAACCTTTCCCCAAACCCCACGCCTAACCCTAATGTGTACCAATACCCTAACCAGGGTTCTCATCCTATCTCCCTCCCTTACCCCAATCCTGACTCCCCTATGGAAAGTGATCTGCACCAATCACTAAACCGAAACACTTCCTCTGTCTCTTCTCCCTTGTCATCAATACTCAATCAGCAGACAATTATCATCCCTTTAGTAACCACATTTTCACATAGAATTAGACCCCTACATCAATCAATCAAACACAACTTCTCTACAACTCAGCACACTTACA
>NC_034198.2:44969251-45009251 GCF_002021735.2 Oncorhynchus kisutch
ACAGAGATATTTTTCAGAGATATATATTTTTCAATATGTTTTTACAAACATATAGATTTACATAGCATGCATAGCATGTAGGTACATACCCCCCACAACATAACCTCCACTATGTCACCAGGACATATACAGGATACTACCCCCCACAACATAACCTCCACTATGTCACCAGGACATATACAGGATACTACCCCCCACAACATAACCTCCACTATGTCACCAGGACATATACAGGATACTACCCCCCACAACATAACCTCCACTATGTCACCAGGACATATACAGGATACTACCCCCCACAACATAACCTCCACTATGTCACCAGGACATATACAGGATACTACCCCCCACAACATAACCTCCACTACGTCACCAGGACATATACAGGATACTACCCTCTACAACACTATGTCACCAGGACATATACATGACACTACCCTCTACCACACTATGTCACCAGGACATATACAGGATACTACCCTCTACCACACTATGTCACCAGGACATATACAGGATACTACCCTCTACAACACTATGTCACCAGGACATATACAGGATACTACCCTCTACAACACTATGTCACCAGGATATATACAGGATACTACCCTCTACAACACTATGTCACCAGGACATATACAGGATACTACCCTCCACAACATAACCCTCACTATGTCACCAGGACATATACAGGACACTACCCTCTACAACACTATGTCACCAGGACATATACAGGATACTCCCCTCCACAACACTATGTCACCAGGACATATACAGGATACTACCCTCTACAACACTGTCTCCAGGACATATACAGGATACTACCCTCTACAACACTGTCTCCAGGACATATACAGGATACTACCCTCTACAACATAACCTTCACTATGTCACCAGGACATACACAGGATACTACCCTCTACAACACTATGTCACCAGGACATATACAGGATACTACCCTCTACAACATAACCTTCACTATGTCACCAGGACATACACAGGATACTACCCTCTACAACACTATGTCACCAGGACATATACAGGATACTACCCTCTAAAACATAACCATCACTATGTCACCAGGACATATACAGGATACTCCCCTCCACAACACTATGTCACCAGGACATATACAGGATACTACCCTCTGCAACATAACCTTCACTATGTCACCAGGACATATACAGGATGCTACCCCCCACAACATAACCTTCACTAAGTAACCAGGACATATACAGGATACTACCCTCCACAACACTATGTCACCAGGACATATACAGGATACTACCCTCTACAACATAACCTTCACTATGTCACCAGGACATACACAGGATACTACCCTCTACAACACTATGTCACCAGGACATATACAGGATACTACCCTATACCACACTATGTCACCAGGACATATACAGGATACCACCCTCTACAACACTATGTCACCAGGACATATACAGGATACTACCCTCTACAACACTATGTCACCAGGACATATACAGGATACTACCCTATACCACACTATGTCACCAGGACATATACAGGATACTACCCTCTACCACACTATGTCACCAGGACATATACAGGATACTACCCTCTACAACACTATGTCACCAGGACATATACAGGATACTACCCTCCACAACATAACCCTCACTATGTCACCAGGACATATACAGGATACTACCCTCTACAACACTAAGTCACCAGGACATATACAGGATACTACCCTCCACAACATAACCTTCACTATGTCACCAGGACATATACAGGATACTACCCTCTACAACACTATGTCACCAGGATATATACAGGATACTACCCTCTACAACACTATGTCACAAGGACATATACAGGATACTACCCTCTACAACACTATGTGACCAGGACATATACAGGATACTACCCTCCACAACACTATGTCACCAGGATATATACAGGATGCTACCCTCCACCACATAACCTTCACTATGTCACCAGGACATATACAGGATACTACCCTCTGCAACATAACCTTCACTATGTCACCAGGACATATACAGGATGCTACCCCCCACAACATAACCTTCACTAAGTAACCAGGACATATACAGGATACTACCCTCCACAACACTATGTCACCAGGACATATACAGGATACTACCCTCTACAACATAACCTTCACTATGTCACCAGGACATATACAGGATACTACCCTCTACAACACTATGTCACCAGGACATATACAGGACACTACCCTCTACAACACTGTCTCCAGGACATATACAGGATACTACCCTCTAAAACATAACCTTCACTATGTCACCAGGACATATACAGGATACTCCCCTCCACAACACTATGTCACCAGGACATATACAGGATACTACCCTCTACAACATAACCTTCAATATGTCACCAGGACATATACAGGATGCCACCCTCTAAAACACTATGTCACCAGGACATATACAGGATACTACCCTCTAAAACACTATGTCACCAGGACATATACAGGATACTACCCTCTACCACACTATGTCACCAGGACATATACAGGATACTACCCTCTACCACACTATGTCACCAGGACATATACAGGATACTACCCTCTACAACACTATGTCACCAGGATATATACAGGATACTACCCTCTACAACACTATGTCACCAGGACATATACAGGATACTACCCTCCACAACATAACCCTCACTATGTCACCAGGACATATACAGGATACTACCCTCTACAACACTAAGTCACCAGGACATATACAGGATACTACCCTCCACAACATAACCTTCACTATGTCACCAGGACATATACAGGATACTACCCTCCACAACACTATGTCACCAGGACATATACAGGATACTACCCCCTACAACACCATGTCACCAGGACATATACAGGATACTACCCTCTACAACACTATGTGACCAGGACATATACAGGATACTACCCTCTAAAACATAAACTTCACTATGTCACCAGGACATATACAGGACACTACCCTCTACAACACTATGTCACCAGGACATATACAGGATACTACCCTCCACAACACTATGTCACCAGGACATATACAGGATACTACCCTCTACAACACTGTCTCCAGGACATATACAGGATACTACCCTCTACAACACTGTCTCCAGGACATATACAGGATACTACCCTCTACAACATAACCTTCACTATGTCACCAGGACATACACAGGATACTACCCTCTACAACACTATGTCACCAGGACATATACAGGATACTACCCTCTACAACATAACCTTAACTATGTCACCAGGACATATACAGGATACTACCCTCTAAAACATAACCATCACTATGTCACCAGGACATATACAGGATATTCCCCTCCACAACACTATGTCACCAGGACATATACAGGATACTACCCTCTGCAACATAACCTTCACTATGTCACCAGGACATATACAGGATGCTACCCCCCACAACATAACCTTCACTAAGTAACCAGGACATATACAGGATACTACCCTCCACAACACTATGTCACCAGGACATATACAGGATACTACCCTCTACAACATAACCTTCACTATGTCACCAGGACATACACAGGATACTACCCTCTACAACACTATGTCACCAGGACATATACAGGATACTACCCTCTAAAACACTATGTCACCAGGACATATACAGGATACCACCCTCTACAACACTATGTCACCAGGACATATACAGGATACTACCCTCTACAACACTATGTCACCAGGACATATACAGGATACTACCCTATACCACACTATGTCACCAGGACATATACAGGATACTACCCTCTACCACACTATGTCACCAGGACATATACAGGATACTACCCTCTACAACACTATGTCACCAGGACATATACAGGATACTACCCTCCACAACATAACCCTCACTATGTCACCAGGACATATACAGGATACTACCCTCTACAACACTAAGTCACCAGGACATATACAGGATACTACCCTCCACAACATAACCTTCACTATGTCACCAGGACATATACAGGATACTACCCTCTACAACACTATGTCACCAGGATATATACAGGATACTACCCTCTACAACACTATGTCACAAGGACATATACAGGATACTACCCTCTACAACACTATGTGACCAGGACATATACAGGATACTACCCTCCACAACACTATGTCACCAGGATATATACAGGATGCTACCCTCCACCACATAACCTTCACTATGTCACCAGGACATATACAGGATACTACCCTCTGCAACATAACCTTCACTATGTCACCAGGACATATACAGGATGCTACCCCCCACAACATAACCTTCACTAAGTAACCAGGACATATACAGGATACTACCCTCCACAACACTATGTCACCAGGACATATACAGGATACTACCCTCTACAACATAACCTTCACTATGTCACCAGGACATATACAGGATACTACCCTCTACAACACTATGTCACCAGGACATATACAGGACACTACCCTCTACAACACTGTCTCCAGGACATATACAGGATACTACCCTCTAAAACATAACCTTCACTATGTCACCAGGACATATACAGGATACTCCCCTCCACAACACTATGTCACCAGGACATATACAGGATACTACCCTCTACAACATAACCTTCAATATGTCACCAGGACATCGACAGGATACTACCCTCCACAACATAACCTTCACTATGTCTCCAGGACATATACAGGATACTACCCTCTACAACATAACCTTCACTATGTCACCAGGACATATACAGGATGCCACCCTCTAAAACACTATGTCACCAGGACATATACAGGATACTACCCTCTAAAACACTATGTCACCAGGACATATACAGGATACTACCCTCTACCACACTATGTCACCAGGACATATACAGGATACTACCCTCTACCACACTATGTCACCAGGACATATACAGGATACTACCCTCTACAACACTATGTCACCAGGATATATACAGGATACTACCCTCTACAACACTATGTCACCAGGACATATACAGGATACTACCCTCCACAACATAACCCTCACTATGTCACCAGGACATATACAGGATACTACCCTCTACAACACTAAGTCACCAGGACATATACAGGATACTACCCTCCACAACATAACCTTCACTATGTCACCAGGACATATACAGGATACTACCCTCCACAACACTATGTCACCAGGACATATACAGGATACTACCCCCTACAACACCATGTCACCAGGACATATACAGGATACTACCCTCTACAACACTATGTGACCAGGACATATACAGGATACTACCCTCTAAAACATAAACTTCACTATGTCACCAGGACATATACAGGACACTACCCTCTACAACACTATGTCACCAGGACATATACAGGATACTACCCTCCACAACACTATGTCACCAGGACATATACAGGATACTACCCTCTACAACACTGTCTCCAGGACATATACAGGATACTACCCTCTACAACATAACCTTCACTATGTCACCAGGACATACACAGGATACTACCCTCTACAACACTATGTCACCAGGACATATACAGGATACTACCCTCTACAACATAACCTTAACTATGTCACCAGGACATATACAGGATACTACCCTCTAAAACATAACCATCACTATGTCACCAGGACATATACAGGATACTCCCCTCCACAACACTATGTCACCAGGACATATACAGGATACTACCCTCTGCAACATAACCTTCACTATGTCACCAGGACATATACAGGATGCTACCCCCCACAACATAACCTTCACTAAGTAACCAGGACATAAACAGGATACTACCCTCCACAACACTATGTCACCAGGACATATACAGGATACTACCCTCTACAACATAACCTTCACTATGTCACCAGGACATATACAGGATACTACCCTCCACAACACTATGTCACCAGGACGTATACAGGATACTACCCTCTACAACACTATGTCACCAGGACATATACAGGATACCACCCTCTACAATACTATGTCACCAGGACATATACAGGATACTACCCTCTACAACACTATGTGACCAGGACATATACAGGATACTACCCTCTAAAACATAAACTTCACTATGTCACCAGGACATACACAGGATACTACCCTCTACAACACTATGTCACCAGGACATATACAGGATACTACCCTCTACAACATAACCTTCACTATGTCACCAGGACATATACAGGATACTACCCTCTAAAACATAACCTTCACTATGTCACCAGGACATATACAGGATACTCCCCTCCACAACACTATGTCACCAGGACATATACAGGATACTACCCTCTGCAACATAACCTTCACTATGTCACCAGGACATATACAGGATGCTACCCCCCACAACATAACCTTCACTAAGTAACCAGGACATATACAGGATACTACCCTCCACAACACTATGTCACCAGGACATATACAGGATACTACCCTCTACAACATAACCTTCACTATGTCACCAGGACATACATAGGATACTACCCTCTACAACACTATGTCACCAGGACATATACAGGATACTACCCTCTACAACACTATGTCACCAGGACATATACAGGATACTACCCTCTACAACACTATGTCACCAGGACATATACAGGATACTACCCTCTACAACACTATGTCACCAGGACATATACAGGATACTACCCTCTACAACACTATGTCACCAGGACATATACAGGATACTACCCTCTACAACACTATGTCACCAGGATATATACAGGATACTACCCTCTACAACAATATGTCACCAGGACATATACAGGATACTACCCTCTACAACACTATGTGACCAGGACATATACAGGATACTACCCTCCACAACACTATGTCACCAGGATATATACAGGATGCTACCCTCCACCACATAACCTTCACTATGTCACCAGAACATATACAGGATACTACCCTCTACAACACTATGTCACCAGGACATATACAGGATACTACCCTCCACAACACTATGTCACCAGGACATATACAGGATACTACCCTCTACAACATAACCTTCACTATGTCACCAGGACATATACAGGATACTACCCTCCACAACACTATGTCACCAGGACGTATACAGGATACTACCCTCTACAACACTATGTCACCAGGACATATACAGGATACCACCCTCTACAATACTATGTCACCAGGACATATACAGGATACTACCCTCTACAACACTATGTGACCAGGACATATACAGGATACTACCCTCTAAAACATAAACTTCACTATGTCACCAGGACATACACAGGATACTACCCTCTACAACACTATGTCACCAGGACATATACAGGATACTACCCTCTACAACATAACCTTCACTATGTCACCAGGACATATACAGGATACTACCCTCTAAAACATAACCTTCACTATGTCACCAGGACATATACAGGATACTCCCCTCCACAACACTATGTCACCAGGACATATACAGGATACTACCCTCTGCAACATAACCTTCACTATGTCACCAGGACATATACAGGATGCTACCCCCCACAACATAACCTTCACTAAGTAACCAGGACATATACAGGATACTACCCTCCACAACACTATGTCACCAGGACATATACAGGATACTACCCTCTACAACATAACCTTCACTATGTCACCAGGACATACATAGGATACTACCCTCTACAACACTATGTCACCAGGACATATACAGGATACTACCCTCTACAACACTATGTCACCAGGACATATACAGGATACTACCCTCTACAACACTATGTCACCAGGACATATACAGGATACTACCCTCTACAACACTATGTCACCAGGACATATACAGGATACTACCCTCTACAACACTATGTCACCAGGACATATACAGGATACTACCCTCTACAACACTATGTCACCAGGATATATACAGGATACTACCCTCTACAACAATATGTCACCAGGACATATACAGGATACTACCCTCTACAACACTATGTGACCAGGACATATACAGGATACTACCCTCCACAACACTATGTCACCAGGATATATACAGGATGCTACCCTCCACCACATAACCTTCACTATGTCACCAGAACATATACAGGATACTACCCTCTACAACACTATGTCACCAGGACATATACAGGATACTACCCTCCACATCATAACCTGCACTATGTCACCAGGACATATACAGGATACTACCCTCTACAACATAACCTTCACTAAGTCACCAGGACATATACAGGATACTACTCTTTACAACACTATGTCACCAGGATATAGACAGGATGCTACCCTCCACAACATAACCTTCACTATGTCACCAGGACATATACAGGATACTACCCTCTACAACATAACCTTCACTATGTCACCAGGACATATACAGGATACTACCCTCTACAACACTATGTCACCAGGACATATACAGGACACTACCCTCTACAACACTGTCTCCAGGACATATACAGGATACTACCCTCTAAAACATAACCTTCACTATGTCACCAGGACATATACAGGATACTCCCCTCCACAACACTATGTCACCAGGACATATACAGGATACTACCCTCTACAACATAACCTTCAATATGTCACCAGGACATCGACAGGATACTACCCTCTACAACATAACCTTCACTATGTCACCAGGACATATACAGGATGCCACCCTCTAAAACACTATGTCACCAGGACATATACAGGATACTACCCTCTAAAACACTATGTCACCAGGACATATACAGGATACTACCCTCTACCACACTATGTCACCAGGACATATACAGGATACTACCCTCTACCACACTATGTCACCAGGACATATACAGGATACTACCCTCTACAACACTATGTCACCAGGATATATACAGGATACTACCCTCTACAACACTATGTCACCAGGACATATACAGGATACTACCCTCCACAACATAACCCTCACTATGTCACCAGGACATATACAGGATACTACCCTCTACAACACTAAGTCACCAGGACATATACAGGATACTACCCTCCACAACATAACCTTCACTATGTCACCAGGACATATACAGGATACTACCCTCCACAACACTATGTCACCAGGACATATACAGGATACTACCCCCTACAACACCATGTCACCAGGACATATACAGGACACTACCCTCTACAACACTATGTCACCAGGACATATACAGGACACTACCCTCTACAACACTGTCTCCAGGACATATACAGGATACTACCCTCTAAAACATAACCTTCACTATGTCACCAGGACATATACAGGATACTCCCCTCCACAACACTATGTCACCAGGACATATACAGGATACTACCCTCTACAACATAACCTTCAATATGTCACCAGGACATCGACAGGATACTACCCTCTACAACATAACCTTCACTATGTCACCAGGACATATACAGGATGCCACCCTCTAAAACACTATGTCACCAGGACATATACAGGATACTACCCTCTAAAACACTATGTCACCAGGACATATACAGGATACTACCCTCTACCACACTATGTCACCAGGACATATACAGGATACTACCCTCTACCACACTATGTCACCAGGACATATACAGGATACTACCCTCTACAACACTATGTCACCAGGATATATACAGGATACTACCCTCTACAACACTATGTCACCAGGACATATACAGGATACTACCCTCCACAACATAACCCTCACTATGTCACCAGGACATATACAGGATACTACCCTCTACAACACTAAGTCACCAGGACATATACAGGATACTACCCTCCACAACATAACCTTCACTATGTCACCAGGACATATACAGGATACTACCCTCCACAACACTATGTCACCAGGACATATACAGGATACTACCCCCTACAACACCATGTCACCAGGACATATACAGGATACTACCCTCTACAACACTATGTGACCAGGACATATACAGGATACTACCCTCTAAAACATAAACTTCACTATGTCACCAGGACATATACAGGACACTACCCTCTACAACACTATGTCACCAGGACATATACAGGATACTACCCTCCACAACACTATGTCACCAGGACATATACAGGATACTACCCTCTACAACACTGTCTCCAGGACATATACAGGATACTACCCTCTACAACATAACCTTCACTATGTCACCAGGACATACACAGGATACTACCCTCTACAACACTATGTCACCAGGACATATACAGGATACTACCCTCTACAACATAACCTTAACTATGTCACCAGGACATATACAGGATACTACCCTCTAAAACATAACCATCACTATGTCACCAGGACATATACAGGATACTCCCCTCCACAACACTATGTCACCAGGACATATACAGGATACTACCCTCTGCAACATAACCTTCACTATGTCACCAGGACATATACAGGATGCTACCCCCCACAACATAACCTTCACTAAGTAACCAGGACATAAACAGGATACTACCCTCCACAACACTATGTCACCAGGACATATACAGGATACTACCCTCTACAACATAACCTTCACTATGTCACCAGGACATATACAGGATACTACCCTCCACAACACTATGTCACCAGGACGTATACAGGATACTACCCTCTACAACACTATGTCACCAGGACATATACAGGATACCACCCTCTACAATACTATGTCACCAGGACATATACAGGATACTACCCTCTACAACACTATGTGACCAGGACATATACAGGATACTACCCTCTAAAACATAAACTTCACTATGTCACCAGGACATACACAGGATACTACCCTCTACAACACTATGTCACCAGGACATATACAGGATACTACCCTCTACAACATAACCTTCACTATGTCACCAGGACATATACAGGATACTACCCTCTAAAACATAACCTTCACTATGTCACCAGGACATATACAGGATACTCCCCTCCACAACACTATGTCACCAGGACATATACAGGATACTACCCTCTGCAACATAACCTTCACTATGTCACCAGGACATATACAGGATGCTACCCCCCACAACATAACCTTCACTAAGTAACCAGGACATATACAGGATACTACCCTCCACAACACTATGTCACCAGGACATATACAGGATACTACCCTCTACAACATAACCTTCACTATGTCACCAGGACATACATAGGATACTACCCTCTACAACACTATGTCACCAGGACATATACAGGATACTACCCTCTACAACACTATGTCACCAGGACATATACAGGATACTACCCTCTACAACACTATGTCACCAGGACATATACAGGATACTACCCTCTACAACACTATGTCACCAGGACATATACAGGATACTACCCTCTACAACACTATGTCACCAGGACATATACAGGATACTACCCTCTACAACACTATGTCACCAGGATATATACAGGATACTACCCTCTACAACAATATGTCACCAGGACATATACAGGATACTACCCTCTACAACACTATGTGACCAGGACATATACAGGATACTACCCTCCACAACACTATGTCACCAGGATATATACAGGATGCTACCCTCCACCACATAACCTTCACTATGTCACCAGAACATATACAGGATACTACCCTCTACAACACTATGTCACCAGGACATATACAGGATACTACCCTCCACATCATAACCTGCACTATGTCACCAGGACATATACAGGATACTACCCTCTACAACATAACCTTCACTAAGTCACCAGGACATATACAGGATACTACTCTTTACAACACTATGTCACCAGGATATAGACAGGATGCTACCCTCCACAACATAACCTTCACTATGTCACCAGGACATATACAGGATACTACCCTCTACAACACTATGTCACCAGGACATATACAGGATACTACCCTCTACAACACTATGTCACCAGGACATATACAGGATACTACCCTCTCCAACACTATGTCACCAGGATATAGACAGGATACTACCCTCTACATCATAACCTTCACTATGTCAACAGGACATATACAGGATACTACCCTCTACAACACTATGTCACCAGGACATATACAGGATACTACCCTCTGCAACATAACCTTCACTATGTCACCAGGACATATACAGGATACTACCCTCTAAAACATAACCTTCACTATGTCACCAGGACATATACAGGATACTACCCTCTGCAACATAACCTTCACTATGTCACCAGGACATATACAGGATGCTACCCCTCACAACATAACCTTCACTAAGTAACCAGGACATATACAGGATACTACCCTCCACAACACTTTGTCACCAGGACATATACAGGATACTACCCCCTACAACACTATGTCTCCAGGACATATACAGGATACTACCCTCCACAACATAACCTTCACTATGTCACCAGGACATATACAGGATACTACCCTCTACAACACTATGTCTCCAGGACATATACAAGATACTACCCTCCACAACACTATGTCACCAGGACATATACAGGATACTACCCTCTACAACATAACCTTCACTATGTCACCAGGACATACACAGGATACTACCCTCTACAACACTATGTCACCGGGACATATACAGGATACGACCCTCTACAACATAACCTTCACTATGTCACCAGGACATATACAGGATACTACCCTCTAAAACATAACCTTCACTATGTCACCAGGACATATACAGGATACTACCCTCTGCAACATAACCTTCACTATGTCACCAGGACATATACAGGATACTACCCTCCACAACACTATGTCACCAGGACATATACAGGATACTACCCTCTACAACATAACCTTCACTATGTCACCAGGACATATACAGGATACTACCCTCTACAACACTATGTCACCAGGACATATACAGGACACTACCCTCTACAACACTGTCTCCAGGACATATACAGGATACTACCCTCTAAAACATAACCTTCACTATGTCACCAGGACATATACAGGATACTCCCCTCCACAACACTATGTCACCAGGACATATACAGGATACTACCCTCTACAACATAACCTTCAATATGTCACCAGGACATCGACAGGATACTACCCTCCACAACATAACCTTCACTATGTCTCCAGGACATATACAGGATACTACCCTCTACAACATAACCTTCACTATGTCACCAGGACATATACAGGATGCCACCCTCTAAAACACTATGTCACCAGGACATATACAGGATACTACCCTCTAAAACACTATGTCACCAGGACATATACAGGATACTACCCTCTACCACACTATGTCACCAGGACATATACAGGATACTACCCTCTACCACACTATGTCACCAGGACATATACAGGATACTACCCTCTACAACACTATGTCACCAGGACATATACAGGATACTACCCTCTACAACACTATGTCACCAGGATATATACAGGATACTACCCTCTACAACACTATGTCACCAGGACATATACAGGATACTACCCTCCACAACATAACCCTCACTATGTCACCAGGACATATACAGGATACTACCCTCTACAACACTAAGTCACCAGGACATATACAGGATACTACCCTCCACAACATAACCTTCACTATGTCACCAGGACATATACAGGATACTACCCTCCACAACACTATGTCACCAGGACATATACAGGATACTACCCCCTACAACACCATGTCACCAGGACATATACAGGATACTACCCTCTACAACACTATGTGACCAGGACATATACAGGATACTACCCTCTAAAACATAAACTTCACTATGTCACCAGGACATATACAGGACACTACCCTCTACAACACTATGTAACCAGGACATATACAGGATACTACCCTCCACAACACTATGTCACCAGGACATATACAGGATACTACCCTCTACAACACTGTCTCCAGGACATATACAGGATACTACCCTCTACAACACTGTCTCCAGGACATATACAGGATACTACCCTCTACAACATAACCTTCACTATGTCACCAGGACATACACAGGATACTACCCTCTACAACACTATGTCACCAGGACATATACAGGATACTACCCTCTACAACATAACCTTAACTATGTCACCAGGACATATACAGGATACTACCCTCTGCAACATAACCTTCACTATGTCACCAGGACATATACAGGATGCTACCCCCCACAACATAACCTTCACTAAGTAACCAGGACATATACAGGATACTACCCTCCACAACACTATGTCACCAGCACATATACAGGATACTACCCTCTACAACATAACCTTCACTATGTCACCAGGACATATACAGGATACTACCCTCCGCAACACTATGTCACCAGGACATATACAGGATACTACCCTCTACAACACTATGTCACCAGGACATATACAGGATACTACCCTCTACAACACTATGTCACCAGGACATATACAGGATACTACCCTCTACAACACTATGTGACCAGGACATATACAGGATACTACCCTCTAAAACATAAACTTCACTATGTCACCAGGACATATACAGGATACTACCCTCCACAACACTATGTCACCAGGACATATACCGGATACTACCCTCTACAACATAACCTTCACTATGTCACCAGGACATATACAGGATACTACCCTCTACAACACTATGTCACCAGGACATATACAGGATACTACCCTCTACAACACTATGTCACCAGGACATATACAGGATACTACCCTCTACAACACTATGTCACCAGGATATATACAGGATACTACCCTCTACAACACTATGTCACCAGGACATATACAGGATACTACCCTCTACAACACTATGTGACCAGGACATATACAGGATACTACCCTTCACAACACTATGTCACCAGGATATATACAGGATGCTACCCTCCACAACATAACCTTCACTATGTCACCAGAACATATACAGGATACTACCCTCTACAACACTATGTCACCAGGACATATACAGGATACTACCCTCCACATCATAACCTGCACTATGTCACCAGGACATATACAGGATACTATCCTCTACAACATAACCTTCACTAAGTCACCAGGACATATACAGGATACTACTCTTTACAACACTATGTCACCAGGATATAGACAGGATGCTACCCTCCACAACATAACCTTCACTATGTCACCAGGACATATACAGGATACTACCCTCTACAACACTATGTCACCAGGACATATACAGGATACTACCCTCTACAACACTATGTCACCAGGACATATACAGGATACTACCCTCTACAACACTATGTCACCAGGACATATACAGGATACTACCCTCTGCAACATAACCTTCACTATGTCACCAGGACATATACAGGATACTACCCTCTAAAACATAACCTTCACTATGTCACCAGGACATATACAGGATACTACCCTCTGCAACATAACCTTCACTATGTCACCAGGACATATACAGGATGCTACCCCCCACAACATAACCTTCACTATGTCACCAGGACATATACAGGATACTACCCTCCGCAACACTATGTCACCAGGACATATACAGGATACTACCCTCTACAACACTATGTCACCAGGACATATACAGGATACTACCCTCTACAACACTATGTCACCAGGACATATACAGGATACTACCCTCTACAACACTATGTGACCAGGACATATACAGGATACTACCCTCTAAAACATAAACTTCACTATGTCACCAGGACATATACAGGATACTACCCTCCACAACACTATGTCACCAGGACATATACCGGATACTACCCTCTACAACATAACCTTCACTATGTCACCAGGACATATACAGGATACTACCCTCTACAACACTATGTCACCAGGACATATACAGGATACTACCCTCTACAACACTATGTCACCAGGACATATACAGGATACTACCCTCTACAACACTATGTCACCAGGATATATACAGGATACTACCCTCTACAACACTATGTCACCAGGACATATACAGGATACTACCCTCTACAACACTATGTGACCAGGACATATACAGGATACTACCCTTCACAACACTATGTCACCAGGATATATACAGGATGCTACCCTCCACAACATAACCTTCACTATGTCACCAGAACATATACAGGATACTACCCTCTACAACACTATGTCACCAGGACATATACAGGATACTACCCTCCACATCATAACCTGCACTATGTCACCAGGACATATACAGGATACTATCCTCTACAACATAACCTTCACTAAGTCACCAGGACATATACAGGATACTACTCTTTACAACACTATGTCACCAGGATATAGACAGGATGCTACCCTCCACAACATAACCTTCACTATGTCACCAGGACATATACAGGATACTACCCTCTACAACACTATGTCACCAGGACATATACAGGATACTACCCTCTACAACACTATGTCACCAGGACATATACAGGATACTACCCTCTACAACACTATGTCACCAGGACATATACAGGATACTACCCTCTGCAACATAACCTTCACTATGTCACCAGGACATATACAGGATACTACCCTCTAAAACATAACCTTCACTATGTCACCAGGACATATACAGGATACTACCCTCTGCAACATAACCTTCACTATGTCACCAGGACATATACAGGATGCTACCCCCCCACAACATAACCTTCACTAAGTAACCAGGACATATACAGGATACTACCCTCCACAACACTATGTCACCAGGACATATACAGGATACTACCCCCTATAACACTATGTCTCCAGGACATATACAGGATACTACCCTCCACAACATAACCTTCACTATGTCAACAGGACATATACAGGATACTACCCTCTACAACACTATGTCTCCAGGACATATACAAGATACTACCCTCCACAACACTATGTCACCAGGACATATACAGGATACTACCCTCCACAACATAACCTTCACTATGTCACCAGGACATACACAGGATACTACCCTCTACAACACTATGTCACCAGGACATATACAGGATACTACCCTCTACAACATAACCTTCACTATGTCACCAGGACATATACAGGATACTACCCTCTAAAACATAAACTTCACTATGTCACCAGGACATATACAGGATACTCCCCTCCACAACACTATGTCACCAGGACATATACAGGATACTACCCTCTGCAACATAACCTTCACTATGTCACCAGGACATATACAGGATGCTACCCCCCACAACATAACCTTCACTAAGTAACCAGGACATATACAGGATACTACCCTCCACAACACTATGTCACCAGGATATAGACAGGATACTACCCTCCACAACATAACCTTCACTATGTCACCAGGACATATATAGGATACTACTCTTTACAACACTATGTCACCAGGATATAGACAGGATGCTACCCTCCACAACATAACCTTCACTATGTCACCAGGACATACACAGGATACTACCCTCTACAACACTATGTCACCAGGACATATACAGGGTACTACCCTCTACAACATAACCTTCACTATGTCACCAGGACATATACAGGATACTACCCTCTACAACACTATGTCACCAGGACATATACAGGATACTACCCTCTACAACACTATGTCACCAGGATATATACAGGATACTACCCTCTACAACACTATGTGACCAGGACATATACAGGATACTACCCTCCACAACACTATGTCACCAGGATATATACAGGATGCTACCCTCCACAACATAACCTTCACTATGTCACCAGAACATATACAGGATACTACCCTCTACAACACTATGTCACCAGGACATATACAGGATACTACCCTCCACATCATAACCTGCACTATGTCACCAGGACATATACAGGATACTACCCTCTACAACATAACCTTCACTAAGTCACCAGGACATATACAGGAAACTACTCTTTACAACACTATGTCACCAGGATATAGACAGGATGCTACCCTCCACAACATAACATTCACTATGTCACCAGGACATATACAGGATACTACCCTCTACAACACTATGTCACCAGGATATAGACAGGATACTACCCTCCACAACATAACCTTCACTATGTCACCAGGACATATACAGGATACTACTCTTTACAACACTATGTCACCAGGACATATACAGGATGCTACCCCCCACAACATAACCTTCACTAAGTAACCAGGACATATACAGGATACTACCCTCCACAACACTATGTCACCAGGACATATACAGGATACTACCCTCTACAACATAACCTTCACTATGTCACCAGGACATACACAGGATACTACCCTCTACAACACTATGTCACCAGGACATATACAGGATACTACCCTCTACAACACTATGTCACCAGGACATATACAGGATACTACCCTCTACAACACTATGTCACCAGGACATATACAGGATACTACCCTCTACAACACTATGTCACCAGGATATATACAGGATACTACCCTCTACAACACTATGTCACCAGGACATATACAGGATACTACCCTCTACAACACTATGTCACCAGGACATATACAGGATACTACCCTCTACAACATAACCTTCACTATGTCACCAGGACATACACAGGATACTACCCTCTACAACACTATGTCACCAGGACATATACAGGATACTACCCTCTACAACATAACCTTCACTATGTCACCAGGACATATACAGGATACTACCCTCTAAAACATAACCTTCACTATGTCACCAGGACATATACAGGATACTACCCTCTAAAACATAACCTTCACTATGTCACCAGGACATATACAGGATACTCCCCTCCACAACACTATGTCACCAGGACATATACAGGATACTACCCTCTGCAACATAACCTTCACTATGTCACCAGGACATACACAGGATACTACCCTCTACAACACTATGTCACCAGGACATATACAGGATACTACCATCTACAACACTATGTCACCAGGACATATACAGGAAACTACCCTCTACAACACTATGCCACCAGGACATATACAGGATACTACCCTCTACAACACTATGTCACCAGGATATATACAGGATACTACCCTCTACAACACTATGTCACCAGGACATATACAGGATACTACCCTCTACAACACTATGTGACCAGGACATATACAGGATACTACCCTCCACAACACTATGTCACCAGGATATATACAGGATGCTACCCTCCACAACATAACCTTCACTATGTCACCAGAACATATACAGGATACTACCCTCTACAACACTATGTCACCAGGACATATACAGGATACTACCCTCCACATCATAACCTGCACTATGTCACCAGGACATATACAGGATACTACCCTCTACAACATAACCTTCACTAAGTCACCAGGACATATACAGGATACTACTCTTTACAACACTATGTCACCAGGATATAGACAGGATGCTACCCTCCACAACATAACCTTCACTATGTCACCAGGACATATACAGGATACTACCCTCTACAACACTATGTCACCAGGACATATACAGGATACTACCCTCCACATCATAACCTGCACTATGTCACCAGGACATATACAGGATACTACCCTCTACAACATAACCTTCACTAAGTCACCAGGACATATACAGGATACTACCCTCTACAACACTATGTCACCAGGACATATACAGGATACTACCCTCTACAACACTATGTCACCAGGATATAGACAGTATACTACCCTCTACCACATAACCTTCACTATGTCACCAGGACATATACAGGATACTACCCTCTACAACACTATGTCACCAGGACATATACAGGATACTACCCTCTGCAACATAACCTTCACTATGTCACCAGGACATATACAGGATACTACCCTCTAAAACATAACCTTCACTATGTCACCAGGACATATACAGGATGCTACCCCCCACAACATAACCTTCACTAAGTAACCAGGACATATACAGGATACTACCCTCCACAACACTATGTCACCAGGACATATACAGGATACTACCCCCTACAACACTATGTCTCCAGGACATATACAGGATACTACCCTCCACAACATAACCTTCACTATGTCAACAGGACATATACAGGATACTACCCTCTACAACACTATGTCTCCAGGACATATACAAGATACTACCCTCCACAACACTATGTCACCAGGACATATACAGGATACTACCCTCCACAACATAACCTTCACTATGTCACCAGGACATACACAGGATACTACACTCTACAACACTATGTCACCAGGACATATACAGGATACTACCCTCTACAACATAACCTTCACTATGTCACCAGGACATATACAGGACACTACCCTCTAAAACATAACCTTCACTATGTCACCAGGACATATACAGGATACTACCCTCTAAAACATAACCTTCACTATGTCACCAGGACATATACAGGATACTCCCCTCCACAACACTATGTCACCAGGACATATACAGGATACTACCCTCTGCAACATAACCTTCACTATGTCACCAGGACATATACAGGATGCTACCCCCCACAACATAACCTTCACTAAGTAACCAGGACATATACAGGATACTACCCTCTACAACACTATGTCACCAGGATATAGACAGGATACTACCCTCCACAACATAACCTTCACTATGTCACCAGGACATATACAGGATACTACTCTTTACAACACTATGTCACCAGGATATAGACAGGATGCTACCCTCCACAACATAACCTTCACTATGTCACCAGGACATACACAGGATACTACCCTCTACAACACTATGTCACCAGGACATATACAGGATACTACCCTCTACAATACTATGTCACCAGGACATATACAGGATACTACCCTCTACAACACTATGTTACCAGGATATAGACAGGATACTACCCTCCACAACATAACCTTCACTATGTCACCAGGACATATACAGGATACTACTCTTTACAACACTATGTCACCAGGATATAGACAGGATGCTACCCTCCACAACATAACCTTCACTATGTCACCAGGACATACACAGGATACTACCCTCTACAACACTATGTCACCAGGACATATACAGGGTACTACCCTCTACAACATAACCTTCACTATGTCACCAGGACATATACAGGATACTACCCTCTGCAACATAACCTTCACTATGTCACCAGGACATATACAGGATGCTACCCCCCACAACATAACCTTCACTAAGTAACCAGGACATATACAGGATACTACCCTCCACAACACTATGTCACCAGGACATATACAGGATACTACCCCCTACAACACTATGTCTCCAGGACATATACAGGATACTACCCTCCACAACATAACCTTCACTATGTCACCAGGACATACACAGGATACTACCCTCTACAACACTATGTCACCAGGACATATACAGGATACTACCCTCTACAACATAACCTTCACTATGTCACCAGGACATATACAGGATACTACCCTCTAAAACATAACCTTCACTATGTCACCAGGACATATACAGGATACTACCCTCTACAACACTATGTCACCAGGACATATACAGGATACTCCCCTCCACAACACTATGTCACCAGGACATATACAGGATACTACCCTCCACAACATAACCTTCACTATGTCACCAGGACATACACAGGATACTACCCTCTACAACACTATGTCACCAGGACATATACAGGATACTACCCTCTAAAACATAACCTTCACTATGTCACCAGGACATATACAGGATACTACCCTCTACAACACTATGTCACCAGGACATATACAGGATACTACCCTCTGCAACATAACCTTCACAATGTCACCAGGACATATACAGGATACTACCCTCTGCAACATAACCTTCACAATGTCACCAGGACATATACAGGATACTCCCCTCCACAACACTATGTCACCAGGACATATACAGGATACTACCCTCCACAACATAACCTTCACTATGTCACCAGGACATATACAGGATACTACCCTCTACAACACTATGTCACCAGGATATATACAGGATACTACCCTCTACAACACTATGTCACCAGGACATATACAGGATACTACCCCCTACAACACTATGTCTCCAGGACATATACAGGATACTACCCTCCACAACATAACCTTCACTATGTCACCAGGACATATACAGGATACTACCCTCTACAACACTATGTCTCCAGGACATATACAAGATACTACCCTCCACAACACTATGTCACCAGGACATATACAGGATACTACCCTCTACAACACTGTCTCCAGGACATATACAGGATACTACCCTCTACAACACTGTCTCCAGGACATATACAGGATACTACCCTCTACAACATAACCTTCACTATGTCACCAGGACATACACAGGATACTACCCTCTACAACACTATGTCACCAGGACATATACAGGATACTACCCTCTACAACATAACCTTCACTATGTCACCAGGACATATACAGGATACTACCCTCTAAAACATAACCTTCACTATGTCACCAGGACATATACAGGATACTCCCTTCCACAACACTATGTCACCAGGACATATACAGGATACTACCCTCTGCAACATAACCTTCACTATGTCACCAGGACATATACAGGATGCTACCCCGCACAACATAAGCTTCACTAAGTAACCAGGACATATACAGGATACTACCCTCCACAACACTATGTCACCAGGACATATACAGGATACTACCCTCTACAACATAACCTTCACTATGTCACCAGGATATATACAGGATACTACCCTCTACAACACTATGTCACCAGGACATATACAGGATACTACCCTCTACAACACTATGTCACCAGGACATATACAGGATACTACCCTCTACAACACTATGTCACCAGGACATATACAGGATACTACCCTCTACAACACTATGTCACCAGGATATATACAGGATACTACCCTCTACAACACTATGTGACCAGGACATATACAGGATACTACCCTCCACAACACTATGTCACCAGGATATATACAGGATGCTACCCTCCACAACATAACCTTCACTATGTCACCAGAACATATACAGGATAATACCCTCTACAACACTATGTCACCAGGACATATACAGGATACTACCCTCCACATCATAACCTGCACTGTGTCACCAGGACATATACAGGATACTACCCTCTACAACATAACCTTCACTATGTCACCAGGACATATACAGGATACTACCCTCTAAAACATAACCTTCACTATGTCACCAGGACATATACAGGATACTACCCTCTAAAACATAACCTTCACTATGTCACCAGGACATATACAGGATACTCCCTTCCACAACACTATGTCACCAGGACATATACAGGATACTACCCTCTGCAACATAACCTTCACTATGTCACCAGGACATATACAGGATGCTACCCCCCACAACATAACCTTCACTAAGTAACCAGGACATATACAGGATACTACCCTCCACAACACTATGTCACCAGGACATATACAGGATACTACTCTTTACAACACTATGTCACCAGGATATAGACAGGATGCTACCCTCCACAACATAACATTCACTATGTCACCAGGACATATACAGGATACTACCCTCTACAACACTATGTCACCAGGACATATACAGGATACTACCCTCTACAACACTATGTCACCAGGACATATACAGGATACTACCCTCTACAACACTATGTCACCAGGACATATACAGGATACTACCCTCTACAACACTATGTCACCAGGATATAGACAGGATACTACCCTCCACAACATAACCTTCACTATGTCACCAGGACATACACAGGATACTACCCTCTACAACACTATGTCACCAGGACATATACAGGATACTACCCTCTACAACATAACCTTCACTATGTCACCAGGACATATACAGGATACTACCCTCTAAAACATAACCTTCACTATGTCACCAGGACATATACAGGATACTACCCTCTACAACACTATGTCACCAGGACATATACAGGATACTACCCTCTGCAACATAACCTTCACTATGTCACCAGGACATATACAGGATACTACCCTCTGCAACATAACCTTCACTATGTCACCAGGACATATACAGGATGCTACCCCCCACAACACTATGTCACCAGGACATATACAGGATACTACCCCCTACAACACTATGTCTCCAGGACATATACAGGATACTACCCTCCACAACATAACCTTCACTATGTCACCAGGACATATACAGGATACTACCCTCTACAACACCATGTCTCCAGGACATATACAAGATACTACCCTCCACAACACTATGTCACCAGGACATATACAGGATACTACCCTCTACAACACTGTCTCCAGGACATATACAGGATACTACCCTCTACAACATAACCTTCACTATGTCACCAGGACATACACAGGATACTACCCTCTACAACACTATGTCACCAGGACATATACAGGATACTACCCTCTACAACATAACCTTTACTATGTCACCAGGACATATACAGGATACTACCCTCTAAAACATAACATTCACTATGTCACCAGGACATATACAGGATACTCCCCTCCACAACACTATGTCACCAGGACATATAGGGGATACTACACTCTGCAACATAACCTTCACTATGTCACCAGGACATATACAGGATGCTACCCCCCCACAACATAACCTTCACTAAGTAACCAGGACATATACAGGATACTACCCTCCACAACACTATGTCACCAGGACATATACAGGATACTACCCTCTACAACATAACCTTCACTATGTCACCAGGACATATACAGGATACTACCCTCTACAACACTATGTCACCAGGACATATACAGGATACTACCCTCTACAACACTATGTCACCAGGACATATACAGGATACTACCCTCTACAACACTATGTCACCAGGACATATACAGGATACTACCCTCTACAACACTATGTCACCAGGATATATACAGGATACTACCCTCTACAACACTATGTCACCAGGACATATACAGGATACTACCCTCTACAACACTATGTGACCAGGACATATACAGGATACTACCCTCCACAACACTATGTCACCAGGATATATACAGGATGCTACGCTCCACAACATAACCTTCACTATGTCACCAGAACATATACAGGATACTACCCTCTACAACACTATGTCACCAGGACATATACAGGATACTACCCTCCACATCATAACCTGCACTATGTCACCAGGACATATACAGGATACTACCCTCTACAACACTATGTCACCAGGACATATACAGGATACTACCCTCCACAACACTATGTCACCAGGACATATACAGGATACTACCCTCTACAACACTATGTCACCAGGACATATACAGGATACTACCCTCTACAACACTATGTCACCAGGATATAGACAGGATACTACCCTCCACAACATAACCTTCACTATGTCACCAGGACATATACAGGATACTACTCTTTACAACACTATGTCACCAGGATATAGACAGGATGCTACCCTCCACAACATAACCTTCACTATGTCACCAGGACATACACAGGATACTACCCTCTACAACACTATGTCACCAGGACATATACAGGATACTACCCTCTAAAACATAACCTTCACTATGTCACCAGGACATATACAGGATACTACCCTCTACAACACTATGTCACCAGGACATATACAGGATACTACCCTCTGCAACATAACCTTCACAATGTCACCAGGACATATACAGGATACTACCCTCTGCAACATAACCTTCACAATGTCACCAGGACATATACAGGATACTCCCCTCCACAACACTATGTCACCAGGACATATACAGGATACTACCCTCCACAACATAACCTTCACTATGTCACCAGGACATATACAGGATACTACCCTCTACAACACTATGTCACCAGGATATATACAGGATACTACCCTCTACAACACTATGTCACCAGGACATATACAGGATACTACCCCCTACAACACTATGTCTCCAGGACATATACAGGATACTACCCTCCACAACATAACCTTCACTATGTCACCAGGACATATACAGGATACTACCCTCTACAACACTATGTCTCCAGGACATATACAAGATACTACCCTCCACAACACTATGTCACCAGGACATATACAGGATACTACCCTCTACAACACTGTCTCCAGGACATATACAGGATACTACCCTCTACAACACTGTCTCCAGGACATATACAGGATACTACCCTCTACAACATAACCTTCACTATGTCACCAGGACATACACAGGATACTACCCTCTACAACACTATGTCACCAGGACATATACAGGATACTACCCTCTACAACATAACCTTCACTATGTCACCAGGACATATACAGGATACTACCCTCTAAAACATAACCTTCACTATGTCACCAGGACATATACAGGATACTCCCTTCCACAACACTATGTCACCAGGACATATACAGGATACTACCCTCTGCAACATAACCTTCACTATGTCACCAGGACATATACAGGATGCTACCCCGCACAACATAAGCTTCACTAAGTAACCAGGACATATACAGGATACTACCCTCCACAACACTATGTCACCAGGACATATACAGGATACTACCCTCTACAACATAACCTTCACTATGTCACCAGGATATATACAGGATACTACCCTCTACAACACTATGTCACCAGGACATATACAGGATACTACCCTCTACAACACTATGTCACCAGGACATATACAGGATACTACCCTCTACAACACTATGTCACCAGGACATATACAGGATACTACCCTCTACAACACTATGTCACCAGGATATATACAGGATACTACCCTCTACAACACTATGTGACCAGGACATATACAGGATACTACCCTCCACAACACTATGTCACCAGGATATATACAGGATGCTACCCTCCACAACATAACCTTCACTATGTCACCAGAACATATACAGGATAATACCCTCTACAACACTATGTCACCAGGACATATACAGGATACTACCCTCCACATCATAACCTGCACTGTGTCACCAGGACATATACAGGATACTACCCTCTACAACATAACCTTCACTATGTCACCAGGACATATACAGGATACTACCCTCTAAAACATAACCTTCACTATGTCACCAGGACATATACAGGATACTACCCTCTAAAACATAACCTTCACTATGTCACCAGGACATATACAGGATACTCCCTTCCACAACACTATGTCACCAGGACATATACAGGATACTACCCTCTGCAACATAACCTTCACTATGTCACCAGGACATATACAGGATGCTACCCCCCACAACATAACCTTCACTAAGTAACCAGGACATATACAGGATACTACCCTCCACAACACTATGTCACCAGGACATATACAGGATACTACCCTCTACAACATAACCTTCACTAAGTCACCAGGACATATACAGGATACTACTCTTTACAACACTATGTCACCAGGATATAGACAGGATGCTACCCTCCACAACATAACATTCACTATGTCACCAGGACATATACAGGATACTACCCTCTACAACACTATGTCACCAGGACATATACAGGATACTACCCTCTACAACACTATGTCACCAGGACATATACAGGATACTACCCTCTACAACACTATGTCACCAGGACATATACAGGATACTACCCTCTACAACACTATGTCACCAGGATATAGACAGGATACTACCCTCCACAACATAACCTTCACTATGTCACCAGGACATACACAGGATACTACCCTCTACAACACTATGTCACCAGGACATATACAGGATACTACCCTCTACAACATAACCTTCACTATGTCACCAGGACATATACAGGATACTACCCTCTAAAACATAACCTTCACTATGTCACCAGGACATATACAGGATACTACCCTCTACAACACTATGTCACCAGGACATATACAGGATACTACCCTCTGCAACATAACCTTCACTATGTCACCAGGACATATACAGGATACTACCCTCTGCAACATAACCTTCACTATGTCACCAGGACATATACAGGATGCTACCCCCCACAACACTATGTCACCAGGACATATACAGGATACTACCCCCTACAACACTATGTCTCCAGGACATATACAGGATACTACCCTCCACAACATAACCTTCACTATGTCACCAGGACATATACAGGATACTACCCTCTACAACACCATGTCTCCAGGACATATACAAGATACTACCCTCCACAACACTATGTCACCAGGACATATACAGGATACTACCCTCTACAACACTGTCTCCAGGACATATACAGGATACTACCCTCTACAACATAACCTTCACTATGTCACCAGGACATACACAGGATACTACCCTCTACAACACTATGTCACCAGGACATATACAGGATACTACCCTCTACAACATAACCTTTACTATGTCACCAGGACATATACAGGATACTACCCTCTAAAACATAACATTCACTATGTCACCAGGACATATACAGGATACTCCCCTCCACAACACTATGTCACCAGGACATATAGGGGATACTACACTCTGCAACATAACCTTCACTATGTCACCAGGACATATACAGGATGCTACCCCCCACAACATAACCTTCACTAAGTAACCAGGACATATACAGGATACTACCCTCCACAACACTATGTCACCAGGACATATACAGGATACTACCCTCTACAACATAACCTTCACTATGTCACCAGGACATATACAGGATACTACCCTCTACAACACTATGTCACCAGGACATATACAGGATACTACCCTCTACAACACTATGTCACCAGGACATATACAGGATACTACCCTCTACAACACTATGTCACCAGGACATATACAGGATACTACCCTCTACAACACTATGTCACCAGGATATATACAGGATACTACCCTCTACAACACTATGTCACCAGGACATATACAGGATACTACCCTCTACAACACTATGTGACCAGGACATATACAGGATACTACCCTCCACAACACTATGTCACCAGGATATATACAGGATGCTACGCTCCACAACATAACCTTCACTATGTCACCAGAACATATACAGGATACTACCCTCTACAACACTATGTCACCAGGACATATACAGGATACTACCCTCCACATCATAACCTGCACTATGTCACCAGGACATATACAGGATACTACCCTCTACAACACTATGTCACCAGGACATATACAGGATACTACCCTCCACAACACTATGTCACCAGGACATATACAGGATACTACCCTCTACAACACTATGTCACCAGGACATATACAGGATACTACCCTCTACAACACTATGTCACCAGGATATAGACAGGATACTACCCTCCACAACATAACCTTCACTATGTCACCAGGACATATACAGGATACTACTCTTTACAACACTATGTCACCAGGATATAGACAGGATGCTACCCTCCACAACATAACCTTCACTATGTCACCAGGACATACACAGGATACTACCCTCTACAACACTATGTCACCAGGACATATACAGGATACTACCCTCTACAACATAACCTTCACTATGTCACCAGGACATATACAGGATACTACCCTCTAAAACATAACCTTCACTATGTCACCAGGACATATACAGGATACTACCCTCTGCAACATAACCTTCACTATGTCACCAGGACATATACAGGATACTACCCTCTAAAACATAACCTTCACTATGTCACCAGGACATATACAGGATACTCCCCTCCACAACACTATGTCACCAGGACATATACAGGATACTACCCTCTGCAACATAACCTTCACTATGTCACCAGGACATATACAGGATGCTACCCCCCACAACATAACCTTCACTAAGTAACCAGGACATATACAGGATACTACCCTCCACAACACTATGTCACCAGGACATATACAGGATACTACCCCCTACAACACTATGTCTCCAGGACATATACAGGATACTACCCTCCACAACATAACATTCACTATGTCACCAGGACATATACAGGATACTACCCTCTACAACACTATGTCTCCAGGACATATACAAGATACTACCCTGCACAACACTATGTCACCAGGACATATACAGGATGCTACCCCCCACAACATAACCTTCACTAAGTAACCAGGACATATACAGGATACTACCCTCCACAACACTATGTCACCAGGACATATACAGGATACTACCCCCTACAACACTATGTCTCCAGGACATATACAGGATACTACCCTCCACAACATAACATTCACTATGTCACCAGGACATATACAGGATACTACCCTCTACAACACTATGTCTCCAGGACATATACAAGATACTACTCTTTACAACACTATGTCACCAGGATATAGACAGGATGCTACCCTCCACAACATAACCTTCACTATGTCACCAGGACATATACAGGATACTACTCTTTACAACACTATGTCACCAGGACATATACAGGATACTACCCTCTACAACACTATGTCACCAGAACATATACAGGATACCACCCACTACAACATAAGCTTCACTATGTCACCAGGACATATACAGGATAAAAACCTCTACAACACTATGTTACCAGGACATATACAGGATACTACCCTCTACAACACTATGTCACCAGGACATATACAGGATACTACCCTCTACAACACTATGTCACCAGGACATATACAGGATACTACCCCCCACAACATAACCTTCTCTATGTCACCAGGACATATACAGGATACTACCCTCTACAACACTATGTGACCAGGACATATACAGGATACTAACCTCTAAAACATAACCTTCACTATGTCACCAGGACATATACAGGACACTACCCTCCACAACACTATGTCACCAGGACATATACAGGATACTACCCTCTACCACACCATGTCACCAGGACATATACAGGATACTACCCTCTACCACACTATGTCACCAGGACATATACAGGATACTACCCTCCACAACACTATGTCACCAGGACATATACAGGATACTACCCTCTGCAACACTATGTCACCAGGACATATACAGGATACTACCCTCTACAACATAACTTTCACTAAGTCACCAGGATATATACAGGATACTACCCTCCACAACATAACCTTCACTCTGTCACCAGGACATATACAGGATACTACCCTCTGCAACACTATGTCAAATCAAATCAAATCAAAAAAATATATATAGCCCTTCGTACATCAGCTGATATCTCAAAGTGCTGTACAGAAACCCAGCCTAAAACCCCAAACAGCAAGCAATGCAGGTGGAGAAGCACGTCACTATGCACGATACTAAGCACGATACTATGTCACCAGGACATATACAGGATACTACGCTCTACAACATAACCTTCACTATGTCACCAGGACATATACAGGATACTACCCTCTGCAACACTGTCACCAGGACATATACAGGATACTACCCTCCACAACACTGTGTCACCAGGACATATACAGGATACTACCCTCTACAACATAACCTTCACTATGTCACCAGGACATATACAGGATACTACCCTCTACAACATAACCTTCACTATGTTACCAGGACATATACAGGATACTACCCACCACAACACTATGTCACCAGGACATATACAGGATACTACCCTCTACAACACTATGTCACCAGGACAAATACAGGATACTACCCTCTACAACACTATGTCACCAGGACATATACAGGATACTACCCTCCACATCATAACCTGCACTATGTCACCAGGACATATACAGGATACTACCCTCTACAACACTATGTCACCAGGACATATACAGGATACTACCCTCCACAACACTATGTCACCAGGACATATACAGGATACTACCCTCTACAACACTATGTCACCAGGACATATACAGGATACTACCCTCTACAACACTATGTCACCAGGATATAGACAGGATACTACCCTCAACAACATAACCTTCACTATGTCACCAGGACATATACAGGATACTACTCTTTACAACACTATGTCACCAGGATATAGACAGGATGCTACCCTCCACAACATAACCTTCACTATGTCACCAGGACATACACAGGATACTACCCTCTACAACACTATGTCACCAGGACATATACAGGATACTACCCTCTACAACATAACCTTCACTATGTCACCAGGACATATACAGGATACTACCCTCTAAAACATAACCTTCACTATGTCACCAGGACATATACAGGATACTACCCTCTACAACACTATGTCACCAGGACATATACAGGATACTACCCTCTGCAACATAACCTTCACTATGTCACCAGGACATATACAGGATACTACCCTCTAAAACATAACCTTCACTATGTCACCAGGACATATACAGGATACTCCCCTCCACAACACTATGTCACCAGGACATATACAGGATACTAACCTCTGCAACATAAACTTCACTATGTCACCAGGACATATACAGGATGCTACCCCCCACAACATAACCTTCACTAAGTAACCAGGACATATACAGGATACTACCCTCCACAACACTATGTCACCAGGACATATACAGGATACTACCCCCTACAACACTATGTCTCCAGGACATATACAGGATACTACCCTCCACAACATAACCTTCACTATGTCACCAGGACATATACAGGATACTACCCTCTACAACACTATGTCTCCAGGACATATACAAGATACTACCCTCCACAACACTATGTCACCAGGACATATACAGGATACTACCCTGCACAACACTATGTCACCAGGATATAGACAGGATGCTACCCTCCACAACATAACCTTCACTATGTCACCAGGACATATACAGGATACTACTCTTTACAACACTATGTCACCAGGATATAGACAGGATGCTACCCTCCACAACATAACCTTCACTATGTCACCAGGACATATACAGGATACTACTCTTTACAACACTATGTCACCAGGACATATACAGGATACTACCCTCTACAACACTATGTCACCAGAACATATACAGGATACCACCCACTACAACATAAGCTTCACTATGTCACCAGGACATATACAGGATAAAAACCTCTACAACACTATGTTACCAGGACATATACAGGATACTACCCTCTACAACACTATGTCACCAAGACATATACAGGATACTACCCTCTACAACACTATGTCACCAGGACATATACAGGATACTACCCTCTACAACACTATGTCACCAGGACATATACAGGATACTACCCCCCACAATATAACCTTCACTATGTCACCAGGACATATACAGGATGCTACCCCCCACAACATAACCTTCACTAAGTAACCAGGACATATACAGGATACTACCCTCCACAACACTATGTCACCAGGACATATACAGGATACTACCCCCTACAACACTATGTCTCCAGGACATATACAGGATACTACCCTCCACAACATAACCTTCACTATGTCACCAGGACATATACAGGATACTACCCTCTACAACACTATGTCTCCAGGACATATACAAGATACTACCCTCCACAACACTATGTCACCAGGACATATACAGGATACTACCCTGCACAACACTATGTCACCAGGATATAGACAGGATGCTACCCTCCACAACATAACCTTCACTATGTCACCAGGACATATACAGGATACTACTCTTTACAACACTATGTCACCAGGATATAGACAGGATGCTACCCTCCACAACATAACCTTCACTATGTCACCAGGACATATACAGGATACTACTCTTTACAACACTATGTCACCAGGACATATACAGGATAAAAACCTCTACAACACTATGTTACCAGGACATATACAGGATACTACCCTCTACAACACTATGTCACCAAGACATATACAGGATACTACCCTCTACAACACTATGTCACCAGGACATATACAGGATACTACCCTCTACAACACTATGTCACCAGGACATATACAGGATACTACCCCCCACAATATAACCTTCACTATGTCACCAGGACATATACAGGATACTACCCTCTACAACACTATGTGACCAGGACATATACAGGATACTAACCTCTAAAACATAACCTTCACTATGTCACCAGGACATATACAGGACACTACCCTCCACAACACTATGTCACCAGGACATATACAGGATACTACCCTCTACCACACCATGTCACCAGGACATATACAGGATACTACCCTCTACCACACCATGTCACCAGGACATATACAGGATACTACCCTCTACCACACTATGTCACCAGGACATATACAGGATACTACCCTCCACAACACTATGTCACCAGGACATATACAGGATACTACCCTCTGCAACACTATGTCACCAGGACATATACAGGATACTACCCTCTACAACATAACTTTCACTAAGTCACCAGGACATATACAGGATACTACCCTCCACAACATAACCTTCACTCTGTCACCAGGACATATACAGGATACTACCCTCTGCAACACTATGTCAAATCAAATCAAATCAAATTTATTTATATAGCCCTTCGTACATCAGCTGATATCTCAAAGTGCTGTACAGAAACCCAGCCTAAAACCCCAAACAGCAAGCAATGCAGGTGGAGAAGCACGTCACTATGCACGATACTAAGCACGATACTATGTCACCAGGACATATACAGGATACTACCCTCTACAACATAACCTTCACTATGTCACCAGGACATATACAGGATACTACCCTCTGCAACACTATGTCACCAGGACATATACAGGATACTACCCTCCACAACACTGTGTCACCAGGACATATACAGGATACTACCCTCTACAACATAACCTTCACTATGTCACCAGGACATATACAGGATACTACCCTCTACAACATAACCTTCACTATGTTACCAGGACATATACAGGATACTACCCACCACAACACTATGTCACCAGGACATATACAGGATACTACCCTCTACAACACTATGTCACCAGGACATATACAGGATACTACCCTCTACAACACTATGTCACCAGGACAAATACAGGATACTACCCTCTACAACACTATATCACCAGGACATATACAGGATACTGCCCTCTACAACATAACCTTCACTATGTCACCAGATCATATACAGGATACTACACTCCACAACATAACCTTCACTATGTCACCAGGACATATACAGGATACTACCCTCTACAACACTATGTCACCAGGACATATACAGGATACTACCCTCTACAACACTATGTCACCAGGACATATACAGGATACAACCCTCTACCACACTATGTCACCAGGACATATAGGGATACTACCCTCTACCACACTATGTCACCAGGACATATACAGGATACTACCCTCTGCAACACTATGTCACCAGGACATATACAGGATACTACCCTCTGCAACACTATGTCACCAGGACATATACAGGATACTATCCTCTACAACATAACCTTCACTATGTCACCAGGACATATACAGGATACTAACCTCTACAACATAACCTTCACTATGTCACCAGGACATATACAGGATACCACCCTCCACAACATAACCTTCACTATGTCACCAGGACATATACAGAATACTACCCTCCACAACACTATGTCACCAGGACATATACAGGATACTATCCTCTACAACATAACCTTCACTATGTCACCAGGACATATACAGGATACTAACCTCTACAACATAACCTTCACTATGTCACCAGGACATATACAGGATACCACCCTCCACAACATAACCTTCACTATGTCACCAGGACATATACAGAATACTACCCTCCACAACACTATGTCACCAGGACATATACAGGATAATACCCTCTACAACATAACCTTCACTATGTCACCAGGACATATACAGGATACTACCCACCACAACACTATGTCACCAGGACATATACAGGATACTACCCTCTACAACATAACCTTCACTATGTCACCAGGACATATACAGGATACTACCCTCCACAACACTATATCACCAGGACATATACAGGATTCTACCCTCCACAACACTATATCACCAGGACATATACAGGATCCTACCCTCCACAAATAATTAGCAGGTGTGAACTGAGAGATGTCAAAGCCCTTGACAACAATAGCAGGAGAATCAAACATGCTACCCCTCCCAAGGCAGAGGTCTTTGAAGCCCCCTCCCTCTGTTCAGAGGTGATTACAATACTCTCTGGATGTAAAAAAAAAAATGAAAATAATTAAAAATAAGCTCCTTATAAACACAGACCATCCCCTGGTACAGTGCTATATTAACCAGACCATCCCCTGGTACAGTACTATATTAACCAGACCATCCCCTGGTACAGTGCTATATTAACCAGACCATCCCCTGGTATGGTACAGTGCTATATTAACCAGACCATCCCCTGGCATGGCACAGTGCTATATTAACCAGACCATCCCCTGGCATGGCACAGTGCTATATTAACCAGACCATCCCCTGGCATGGCACAGTGCTATATTAACCAGACCATCCCCTGGCACAGTGCTATATTAACCAGACCATCCCCTGGCACAGTGCTATATTAACCAGACCATCCCCTGGCACAGTGCTATATTAACCAGACCATCCCCTGGCACAGTGCTATATTAACCAGACCATCCCCTGGTATATTAACCAGACCATCCCCTGGTACAGTGCTATATTAACACAGACCATCCCCTGGCACAGTGCTATATTAACCAGACCATCCCCTGGCACAGTGCTATATTAACCAGACCATCCCCTGGCATGACACAGTGCTATATTAACCAGACCATCCCCTGGTACAGTACTATATTAACCATACCATCCCCTGGTACAGTGCTATATTAACCAGACCATCCCCTGGTATGGTACAGTGCTATATTAACCAGACCATCCCCTGGCATGGCACAGTGCTATATTAACCAGACCATCCCCTGGCACAGTGCTATATTAACCAGACCATCCCCTGGCATGACACAGTGCTATATTAACCAGACCATCCCCTGGTACAGTACTATATTAACCAGACCATCCCCTGGTACAGTGCTATATTAACCAGACCATCCCCTGGTATGGTACAGTGCTATATTAACCAGACCATCCCCTGGCATGGCACAGTGCTATATTAACCAGACCATCCCTTGGCACAGTGCTATATTAACCAGACCATCCCCTGGCACAGTGCTATATTAACCAGACCATCCCCTGGCACAGTGCTATATTAACCAGACCATCCCCTGGTATATTAACCAGACCATCCCCTGGTACAGTGCTATATTAACACAGACCATCCCCTGGCACAGTGCTATATTAACCAGACCATCCTCTGACACAGTGCTATATTAACCAGACCATCCCCTGGTACAGTACTATATTAACCAGACCATCCCCTGGTACAGTGCTATATTAACCAGACCATCCCCTGGCACAGTGCTATATTAACCAGACCATCCCCTGGTACAGTGCTATATTAACCAGACCATCCCCTGGTACAGTACTATATTAACCAGACCATCCCCTGGCACAGTGCTATATTAACCAGACCATCCCCTGGTACAGTGCTATATTAAATAGACCATCCCCTGGTACAGTGCTATATTAACCAGACCATCCCCTGGTATATTAACCAGACCATCCCCTGGTACAGTGCTATATTAACCAGACCATCCCCTGGTATATTAACCAGACCATCCCATGGCACAGTGCTATATTAACACAGACCATCCCCTGGCATGACACAGTGCTATATTAACCAGACCATCCCCTGGCACAGTGCTATATTAACCAGACCATCCCCTGGTACAGTACTATATTAACCAGACCATCCCCTGGTACAGTACTATATTAACCAGACCATCCCCTGGCACAGTGCTATATTAACCAGACCATCCCCTGGTACAGTGCTATATTAAATAGACCATCCCCTGGTACAGTGCTATATTAACCAGACCATCCCCTGGTATATTAACCAGACCATCCCCTGGCACAGTGCTATATTAACCAGACCATCCCCTGGTACAGTGCTATATTAAATAGACCATCCCCTGGCACAGTGCTATATTAACACAGACCATCCCCTGGCATGACACAGTGCTATCCCCTGGGTCTCGACCCCGCCCTGTGCAACTGGGTCCTGGACTTCCTGACGGGCCGCTCCCAGGTGGTGAGGGTAGGTAACAACATCTCCACCCCGCTGATCCTCAACACTGGGGCCCCACAAGGGTGCGTTCTCAGCCCTCTCCTGTACTTCCTGTTCACCCATGACTGCGTGGCCATGCACGCCTCCAACTCAATCATCAAGTTTGCGGACGACACTACAGTGGTAGGCTTGATTCCCAACAACGACGAGACGGCCTACAGGGAGGAGGTGAGGGCCCTCGAAGTGTGGTGTCAGGAAAATAACCTCACACTCAATGTCAACAAAACAAAGGAGATGATCGAGTCCAGCTCAACAACACCCCCTCAACCAGACCCAGACAACAGTCCAGCACAACAACCCCCCTTAACCAGACAACAGTCTATCACAACAACACCCCCTCAACCAGACCCAGACAACAGTCCAGCTCAACAACACCCCCTCAACCAGACCTGGAGAGCTGGAGGTGGAGAGAGACATATCTGTACTCTGGACTGTGGTGAGACAACTACAACAGGAGAAAGAGCAGGAGAACAACAGAGCACTAGAGGAGAGGATCAGACTGCTGGAGGAGAGGGTGAGGGGGATGGAGGAGAGGATCAGACTGCTGGAGGAGAGGGTGAGGGGGATGGAGGAGAGGATCAGACTGCTGGAGGAGAGGGTGAGGGGGATGGAGGAGAGGATCAGACTGCTGGAGGAGAGGGTGAGGGGGATGGAGGAGAGGATCAGACTGCTGGAGGGGAGGGTGAGGGGGATGGAGGAGAGGATCAGACTGCTGGAGGAGAGGGTGAGGGGGAGGGAGGAGAGGGTGAGGGGGAGGGAGGAGAGGGTGAGGGGGATGGAGGAGAGGGTCAGACTGCTGGAGGAGAGGGTGAGGGGGATGGAGGAGAGGGTGAGGGGGATGGAGGAGAGGATCAGACTGCTGGAGGAGAGGGTGAGGGGGATGGAGGAGAGGATCAGACTGCTGGAGGAGAGGGTGAGGGGGAGGGAGGAGAGGGTGAGGGGGATGGAGGAGAGGGTCAGACTGCTGGAGGAGAGGGTGAGGGGGACGGAGGAGAGGGTGAGGAAGGATGGCGTGTGACAGAGAACAACCCACTAGAGAGGTGGCCACCCCTGCAGTGAAGCCAGCAGAACAGCCCACCTCACCTCACTGACTACTACACCACTGGAAACCTGTAGGCTAACAGCGCTTGATTTAAAGTCAGGTGTCTATCCATATTAAGAGGACTGTGAGTTAGGGGCTCTTTGAGGTCAGGTCATGTATTCACAGGCCCACAAGTTTCCTGGATAATTACGGGCTATATGAAAGTTGGAATATATGTAACTACTGTTGAACGCTAACAATAATTACTATATTTGACTGAATTAAATGACTGTTTTTCAAAAAGGCACTTTCAGGTCGAGTCAGGTTTTCATGTTAAGACAACACGTGTGCCAAACCAGATGTTAACATAATCTGCCCCTCCTGGATAAATAGAGGCTACATGATATATATTTATCCCTGGATAAATACAGGCTACCTGATATATATATATATTCCTGGATAAATACAGGCTACCTGATATATATTTATTCCTGGACAAACACAGGCTACCTGATATATATATATTCCTGGATAAATACAGGCTACCTGATATATATATATTCCTGGATAAACACAGGCTACCTGATATATATTAAGCAATGAAGAAGAAAAAGGCCACAGTGGAAACTATATACACGCATTAGACTTCATAAATATTTATTTATTTCAAATCAAAGGCATGAACTGCTTCTAAATTCTACATTTCTAGTGTGCATGAACATGTCCTAAATAAGACGTAGAGGCTGTGACCTAAATAAGACGTAGAGTCTGTGACCTAAATAAGACGTAGAGGCTGCGACCTAAATAAGACGTAGAGGCTGTGTCCTAAATAAGACGTAGAGGCTGTGTCCTAAATAAGACGTAGAGGCTGTGTCCTAAATAAGACGTAGAGGCTGTGTCCTAAATAAGACGTAGAGGCTGTGTCCTAAATAAGACGTAGAGACTGTGGCCTACTACATCTGTTGTATTCAGCATTTCACTGTGAGGTCTACTACACCTGTTGTATTCAGCATTTCACTGTGAGGTCTACTATACCTGTTGTATTCAGCA